>NC_066628.1:4018067-4033817 GCF_025201925.1 Gopherus flavomarginatus | reverse complement strand
AACTTAAAAAGTGAAAACAGAATGCCCACATAAGCTTCAAGGAGGCAAATGACCTCAGCGGATAAATGTCGTAATCATACAAGAGTTTAGAAATAAACCAAATCCAAACTCTACGCTAATCCTTTTGCCAGACAGAATACATCCCTTTTCATTTGGCACGAGGGGCCTGGAGGTCTCAGCTGCATTTCAAGCCATTTATCAAATCACAGCGGCATCCCACCCAACATCCTTTTTTCCTTCAGTTTGTTGATTTAAGAGTTTGTCTGTGTGTGTGAGAAAGAGAGAGGGCAACAGCGAGATTTTGTTTGACTGAACCCACACGTAGTGGTTTTACTAACACCGCGTGTTTAAAGGAATCCACACTTTAGGGTTTTACTTACTAACACCACATGTTTAGAAAACATGAAAATGAACATTTGTCCTTCAGTTCATTTGGAACCACAAACTCCTCCTTCTACCCCTGCTTCTCATTCCTCATTCTGGGGTTTCCTTTCTGCCCCTCCTAGCAGAGAATGCTGCTCCTGTCTGGATTCCCTTTGTCCCAGCCAACGATGGGGAGGTGGCTGGGGGTTGGGAGGAGTCCTTTGCTGGAGGGTCCTGAGCAAGTAGAACCTGGCCTTTGAGGAAAGATTAAGAAAACTAGACACGTTTAGTCTTGAGAAAAGAAGATGGAGCGGTGCCTGATAACAGTTTGCAAATATGTTGAAGGTTGTTACAAAGAGGACGGTGATCAACTGTTTTCCATGCCCACTGAAGGGAGGATAAGAAGGAATTGGTTTACTCTGCAGCAAGGGAAATTTACACTGGATTCTAAAAGCAACTTTCTAACTCTAGGGGGAGTTGAGCCCTGCAACAAGTTACCAAGGGAGGCTGTAGAATCCCTGTCACTGGAGGTTTTTAAGAACAGGTTGGACAAACATCTGTCAGGGATGGTCTAAGTTTGCCTGGTCCTGCCTCAGGCTAGGGGAATGGACTAGGTGATGTCTCAAGGTCACGTTCAGCCCTACATTTCTATGTCACACTACGGCCTTGTTTTCACCAGGAAAAAAAGGGTTTACACCACCATGTTGGCTAACATAACATATGAGTGTGGACAAGACAGTTGTCGCATGCATTAATTGATCACGCCTTTTCCCCGGGCTGTTAATGTGTGTGAAAAGCACAAACTGCCCACGTAGGATTTTACGATGTTAGCAAACACAATTAAAAAAAAATCATGTTGTTTCATGCTCTTTACAAAGTAGAGGCTGGTTATGGAATGAGTCACTTTGACTTCCTATATTAGTCATTTGTGAATCGGCTGATGGGAAGTGGTTTTTTTTTGTGGTGTAACCAAAGTATTTAAATAACTGTGCTGTCTTCTAAGGGAGAAATGTTGAGCAATTACAACATAGGTGCCCACTTACCCTCTTGCCACAGGGTGCTCGACCCTCCCCCTCCACCTCAGGCCCCGCTACCACTCTACCCCTTCTGCTAAGCTCCTGTCCCCACTCTGCCTCTTCCCGCCTCTCCCTCCCTTCCGGAGCCTCCTGAATGCTGCAAAACCGCTGTTTGCGGTGGACAGGAGGAGGGAGGGTGGGCAAAAGGCACTGGGAGAAGCTTGACTGCCGGTGGGTGCTGAGCACCCGCTAATTTTTCTCCATGGGTTCTCCAGCCCTGGAGCACCCACAGAGTGGGCACATATGATTTACAACAAAGGGCTTGTCACAAGCGCCAATGGACTCAGATGGATATCTTAATGGTGCATTTCTTGGTTTTCACAAGTTGGAGTTCTGCAGAACTTGATGGTCTGGGAAGGCAGCCGATAGCTTCAACTCTGCACTAACTAAATTGTTTTTGAACTTTAATAGCCTCTAAGTATTTGTAAATTGCACAGCACAAGGGAGACCCTGAGCTCAGTTGGGGCATCTGAGGTACAACCCTCAGCAGATCAGAAGTGACTACAGGGCTCTGGGAGTAAGAGTGAGGGAGTTGGGAGTGCAGGTGGTGCTCTCTTCAGTCCTTCCAGCCAAGGATAGGGTCCTCGGCGGAGACAGATGAATCCTGGAGGTGAATGTCTGGCTGCGAGGATGGTGTCGACAGGTGGGCTTTGACTTCCTTGACCACAGGATGCTGTTCCAGGAAGGACTGCTAAGCAGAGATGGGGTCTACCTATCAAGGAAAGGGAAGCACCTATTTGACTACAGACTTGCTAACCTAGTGAGGATGGCTTTCAACTAGGTTTGACAGGGGCAGGTGACCAAAGCTCACAGATAAGTAAAAAACATGGAGACCTGGGAGAAGGGTCAGAATCTCGGGGAGGGGGGAAGCATGGGCTGTTATAGCAGAAATAAAGGCGAGGGGAATCAAAGCAGTATCTTAGATGTCTGTATACTAATGCAAGAAGTATGGGGAATAAACAGGAAGAACTCAAAATGCTAGTAAATAAACACAACTATGTCATAGCTGGCATCATGGAGACCTGGTGGGATAATACACATGACTAGAATATTGGTATAGAAGGATACAGCTTTCTCAGGAAGGACAGGCAGGGGAAAAGGGTGTTGCCTTATATATTAAAAATGTATATACTTGGACTGAGGTTGAGATAGAAATAAGAGACAGACTTGTTGAACGTGTCTGGGTAAGGATAAAAGGGGTAAAAACCGTGATGTCATGGTAGGGGGTCTACTACAGACCACCAAACCAGGAAGACGAGGTGGAAGAGGCTTTTTTAAACAACTAACAAAATCATCCAAAGCACAGGACTTGGTGGTGATGGGGGACTTCAACTAGCCGGACATCAGTGGGGAAAATAACACAGCAGGGCACAGATTATCCAACAAGTTCTTGGAATGCATTGGAGACAATTTTTTATTTCAGAAGGTGGAGAAAACTACTAGGGGGGAGGCTGTTCTAGATTTGATTTTGACAAACAGGGAGGAACTGGCTGAGAATTTGAAAGCGGAAGGGAACTTGGGTGACAGTGATCATGAAATGGTCGAGTTCATAATTCTAAGGAATGGCAGGAGGGAGAACAGCACAATAAAGACCATGGATTTCAAGAAGGCAGACTTTAGCAAACTCAGGGAGTTGTTAGGTAAAATCCCATAGGAAGCAAATCTAAGGGGAAAAACAATTGAAGACACTTGGCAATTTGTCAAAGAGATATTGAGGACACAAGAGCAAACTATCCCACTGCATAGGAAAAATAGGAAGTCTGGCAAGAGACCACCCTGGCTTAACCAGGAGATCTTCAATGATCTAAAACTCAAAAAAAGAGTCCTACAAAAAGTGGAAACTCAGTCAAATTACAAAGGATGAATATAAACAAATAACACAAATCTGTAGGGACAAAAGTAGAAAAGCCAAGGCACAAAACAAGATCAAACCAGCTAGGGACATAAAAGGAAACAAGAAAACATTCTACAAATTCATTAGAAGCAAGATGAAGACCAAGAACAGAGTAGGCCTGTTACTCAATGAGGGAGGCAAGACAATAACAGAAAATGTGGAAATGGCAGAGCTGCTTAATGACCTTTTTGTTGCAGTTGTCACCAAGAAGGTTGGTGGCAACTGGACATCTAACATAGTAAATGCCAGTGAAAATTAGGCAGGATCAGAGTCTAAACAGGGAAAGAACAAGTCAAAAACTACTTAGACAAGTTAGATGTCTTCAAATCACCAGGCCCTGATGAAATGCATCCTAGAATACTCAAGGAGCTGACTGAGGAGATATCTGAGCCATTAGCGATTGTCTTTGAAAAGTCATGGAATACAGGAGACATTCCAGAAGACTGGAAAAGGGCAAATCTAGTGCCCATCTATAAAAAGGGAAATAAGGACAACCTGGGGAATTATAGACCTGCCAGCTTAACTTCTTTACCTGGAAAGATAATGGAGCAAATAATTAAGCAATCCATTTGCAACCACCTGGAAGATAATAAGGTAATAAATAACAGTCAGCATGGATTGGTCAAGAACAAATAGTGTCAAACAACCTGGTAGCTTTCTTTGACAGGGTAACAAGCCTTGTGGATAGGGAGGAAGCAGTAGATGTGGTATATCTTGACTTTAGTAAGGCTTTTGATACTGTCTTGCATGACTTTCTCATAAACAAACTAGGGAAATACAGCCTAGATGGAGCTACTATAAGGTGGGTGTATAAGTGGTTGGAAAATCATGCCCAGTGAGTAGTTATCAGTGGTTCACAATCATGCTGGAGGGGCATAACGAGTGGGGTCCTGCAGGGATCAGTTCTGTTCAGTATCTTCATCAATGATTTAGATAATGGCATAGAGACTACACTTATAAAGTGGAGGGGTTGTAAATGCTTGAGGATAAGATTAAAATTCAAAATGATCTGGACAAACTGGAGAAACAGTCTGAAGTAAAGAGGATGAAATTCAATAAGGACAAATACAAAGTACTCCACTTAGGAAGGAACAATCAGTTGCACACATACAAAATGGGAAATGACTATCTAGGAAGGAGTACTGTGGAAAGGGATCTGCGGGCCATAGTGGATCACATGCTAAATATGAGTCAGCAGTGTAAAAAAAAAAAGCAAACATCATTCTGGGATGTATTAGCAGGAGTACTGTAAGCAAGACATGAGAAGTAATTCTTCTGCTCTACTCCACATTGATTAGGCCTCAGCTGGAGTTTTGTGTCCAGTTCTGGGCACCACATTTCAGGAAAGATGTGGACAAATTGGAGAAAGTCCAGAGAAGAGCAACAAAAACGATTAAAGGTCTAGAAAACATGACCTATGAGGGAAGATTGAAAAAACTGGGTTTGTTTAGTGTGGAGAGGAGAAGACTGAGAGGGAAGATGACAACTGTTTTTAAGTACATAAAAGGTTGTTAAAGGAGGAGGGAGAAAAAATGTTCTTCTTGACCTATGATAGGACAAGAAGAAATGGGCTAAAATTGCAGCAAGGGAGGTTTAGGTTGTACATCAGGGAAAACTTCCTGTCAGAGTGGTTAAGCACTGGAATAAATTTCCTAGGTAGGTCAGGGAATCTCCATCATTGGGAATTTTTAAGAGCAGGTTGGACAAACACTTGTCAGGGATGGTCTAGATAATACTTAGTCCTGTCTCGAGTGTGGGAGACTGGACTAGACAATCTCTCAAGGTTCTTTCCAGTTTTACTATTCTATCTCTGTGTGCCATCTTTATATAAACAGTAAATCTTCATTCACAACCCAGCACAGCTATGTTAAAGCAGCAGTTCTCAACTCATGGTATGTGTACCCCTCGGGGTACCCAGAGGCCTTCCAGGGGGTACATCAACTCATCTATTTGCCTAGTTTTACAACAGGCTGCATAAAAACACTAGAGAAGTCAGTACAAACTAAAATGTCATACAGACAATGACTTGTTTATATTGCTCTATAGGCTATACACTGAAATGCACACTTCCAAATGATTTATTTTTATAATTACAGGGTAAAAATGAGAAAGGCAGCAATTTTTCAGTAACAGTGGCTGTATCACTTCAGCATTTTTATATCTTGTAAGCAAGCCGTTTTTAAGTCAGGTGAAACGTGGGGGTAACACAAGCAAATCAAGACTTTTGAAAGGGGGTACTGCAGTCTGGAAAGGTAGAGAACTGCTGTGTTAAAGAATAACCTCCCTTGGCCCCTCCGTCCCGAACCAAACCCTGCTCTGTTCACTTGGCGAGACACAGTCAAACTGTTAAAAACAAGTGTTGTGGTTTTAGGGTGAATCACTCGCCAGAAACAAGGACAACAAGCACCAGCCAAGGTTTGAAAGGGAGAAGCAGCAGCACGAGATTGGGCCATTTCGAGCAGATGGGAGCCAGGTGGGGCATGCGAGCCCCACATGATGGGCCCGGCCTGGGGGCAGTTTCAGTTACTTTCAACCTCTGAAGCGGAGCCGCCCCTGGATCCACGATGGGAGGGGAGGGCCTCCCACAGACCCTGCCCCCCAAGTCTGGCTCTGACTTGGGAGGTGAGGGGGGCAGCTGTGGGAGGTGCATCCTGATGGGGGGGTGACTTCTAGGCCCCCCCGCCTGGACCCTGGGGTGGGGGCGGGAACTAGGGACGCTGAACTGGGGGGGACACCTGCTAACTGGGGCACAGCTGAGGGCGGCATGAGCCTGAGGGGGGCGGGGCTCTATGGGGCTCACCCAGCTGCGGGGTGTGATAACAGGGTTGGTGGAGCGGCTCCTCCGACAACACGGGATCCGGGGTGGGGAGTGCGCAGCCCAAAGCACCTGTATTCTCACCTCTAAAAAATGTCAGGGGGGACCGTATATAAAAGAAATGCCTCCGCCCTCTTAGTACGGCGAGCTGGAGGGGAGACGCTGCTCGCCCTTCGCGGAACCACCGCGGCGCATGCACGGGAGACAGGGCTTGGGTGGGAGGGAGGCGTGTCCTCCCCCCGCCCCTTCGAATTGGCTGGGGGCGTCCCATAAAGGGGGGCATCAACGGGGGACGCTGAAGAGGAGGAGATTAACGGGGAATTCCTGAGGGGAGGGGCTGCTAGTGGGGTCAATGGAGGAATCCCAGATGGAAGGGGTTAATTGGGGGAGGGCTGCTAATAGGTGCCAATGGAGGAATCCTAAGGGAGAGGGTCAATGGGGGGCTGCTAATGGGGGAGTCTAAGTGGGGGGTGCTGCTAACAGGCAGTGGAGGAGTCCCCAAACCACTGTGTTAACAGAGGCAGTCTTCTGTCGATGTAGCGTCTATGCCGGGTGTTATGTTGATGTAGCTCTGTTGCTCTGGGATATTTGGGGTTTTTTCCCCCCCACACTTCTTATCAACATAGCTATGCCAATATCACATTCAAGTGTAGACCCAGGCCTGGTCCCTGTTACAGAGTTAGGTCTGCTTAACTCAGAGGTGAAAGTAAGTCAGTACAGCGTACCAGCAAGAGGCAGTATGTCGTGCCGGACCTGACCGGCAGGTGATTTAAAGGGTCTGGGGCTCCCTGCAGCGGCCAGAGCACCGGCCCTTTAAATCGCCTCCTGACCCCTGCTGCCAGAGCCCTGGGGTGGCAGCGGCAGGGCTCCGGCAGTGGGACCTGGGCAGCACTCTAAAAGGCCTAGGGCTCTGCTGCGGCAGGGAGCCCTGGGCCCTTTAAATCGCCCCGGGGCTCCCAGCTACCTCTGCAGCTGGGAGCTCCTGCGGTGATCTAAAGGGCCCAGGGAATTTCAAGGTTACGCCTCTCCCGGTTCAGGCCATGCCCCTTGCTCAGGACTCTGGAGTACCGGTAAGTCCTTTAAATTACTTTCACCCCTGGCTTAATTACGGCGCTCAAGGCTGTGAAAAATGTCACACCCTGTGCAATATCGTTAAGCCAACCTAAGCACACTAGGTGGAGGGAAGAATTCTTCTGTCGACCCAGCTACCACCTCTGGGAGAGGTGAATTTACTACACAGACAGAAGAGCTCCTTCCATCACTGTAGGAAATGACTATGCTACAGTGCTACAGCAGCACATCTGTAGAGTTTCAACTGTAGACAGACCCCAAGGCTTAGGGCTTGGCTACACTACAGAGTTGCAGCGCTGGTGAGGGGGTTACAGCGCTGCAACTTAGGATGTGTCCACACTTGCACAGCATGGCCAGCGCTGCAACTCCCTGGTTGCAGCGCTGGCTGTACACCTGGTCGAGCCTTGGGTGTAGGGGATCCAGCGCTGGTAATCCAGCGCTGGTCAGCAAGTGTGGACACCCACCAGCGCTTTTATTGACCTACGTGGCATAAGTAGGTATCCCAGCATACCTAAGAAGCCTCTCTGCTAATCATGCAAACTCCACTGCCCTGGGCTCACCTGACCCCTCCTTTAAATGCCCCGGGAATTTTAAAAATCCCCTTCCTGTTTGCTCAGCCAGGTGTGGAGTGCAATTAATCAATCAATCAATCAATCAGCGACCATGCCTCCACACACCAAACGAGCCCCAGCATGGACCAATGCAGAGCTGCAGGACCTCATAAGTGTTTGGGGAGAGGAGGCTGTGCAAGCCCCTCTGCGCTCCAGAAGGAGAAATTATGATACCTATGGGCAGATATCGCAGTCCTTGATGAGAAGGGGCCATGAACGGGACGCGTTGCAGTGCAGGGTCAAAATAAAAGAGCTGAGGAGTGCTTACTGCAAAGCTCGTGAGGGAAATCACCGCTCAGAAGCTGCCCCCACGACCTGCCGTTTTTACCAGAAGCTGGATGCCATACTTGGGTGTGACCCCACTGCCAATCCGAGGACCACGATGGAGAGTTCACAGCACTGAGAAGTGGGGGAGGGTGTAGAGGAAGGCGACAGTGAGGCTACTGGCATGGAGGGAGACACCCCGGAGTCCCAGGACACATGCAGCCAGGAGCTCTTCTCAAGCCAGGAGGAGGCTAGCCAGTCGCAGCAGCAGGAAGTTGATGGTGAGGAAGAAACTGAGGATCGTGCTCGGGGTAAGTAGATTTTTATGTTTTGGGAGAGGAGGGTTTGGGTTATGGCTGCCTGCATGCATGCCTAAACGTGGAATAGCCCATTGATTTGCTCTATCACGTCTCTGTAATCTGCCTCGGTAATCTCTTGAAAAGTTGCAGCCAGAGCGTTTGCAATTTGCTTTCTCAAGTTGATCGGGAGAGCCACCGTGGTCCTTGTCCCGGTCAGGCTAACTCGTCCGATCCACTGTGCAGCGAGGGGTGGGGGGACCATGGCTGCACACAGGCAAGCTGCATAGGGGCCAGGGCGGTATCCACATTGCTGTAGAAGACCCTCCCTCTCTTCCCAGGTAACACGCAGCAGTGATATGTCTGGCAGTAGGAAACCCTGTTGAGAATTTAGGGATACTTGAGTGCAGGGTGCCAGGTTCGCATTTCCCCAGCCCATTGCGCTCTGTTGTTTCCCCCCCCTCCAAGCACGTAGCCAGCCACGCGGTGCGCTCCATTGTTATGCACCCCCCTCCCAGCAGGCATCCAGCACCGCGGTGCGCTCCGGTATTCCACCCCCGCCCAGCACATAGCCAGCCCCACGGTGTGCTCCGTTGCTATGCACCCTCCTCCCAGCAGGCATCCAGCACCGCGGTGCGTTTCCCCCCCCCACCAGCAGGACGGCATGAACGCGTACCAAAGCGCAACCTCCCCCGCCCCCGCCAGCAGCTCGCCACCTTCCTGTTCACTACTGTCCCCTGTTCAGGACACCAGCTACCTCCTGTACCCATTGCAGATAAACCCCAGTGACCCATTGGTCAATTCCCACTCCCAAAGGGAACTCGGAGGGAAAAACACTCACCCCATTGCTCGCCATGACTTAGCTTCCCTGCTCTCTCTGTGTTATGTGAGGTATGTGAGAAGGATGCTACCAAAAGTCTAAAAAGTCCTTCACTGTGTGATAATAAACAATGTAGCCTCTGTGTATTACATGGTTCTATCTCTCTTTTTTGACCACAGACAATGTTTGTATCAAGTTTATTATAGGACAGTGTATCAAAAAGGAGAGGATTTGTTTACATATATACACACACAACTAAACTAGAATCTTAAGTTTCACAAGGTAACAGAAACATCTACAGCAGTGATGCTCAATGATTCAGAAGCCAAATTAGCAACCGACATTACCCAAAAGAGCCATGGTAGCATGAAACCATTGTTTCATTCACTAAGGTACTATACATATTTAAACAGGGAGTCCAAGTAGCATAGAGATAGTTATTTCTTGTTTGGGGTTTGTATTCCACCCTTTCCCCGGTGCTGAGTTGCTGGAGATCAGCACTTGACACTGCTTAATGCCCCTCTCCTCTCTGGTGAGTTACAGTCACAGAGGCTCCCAGTATAAATGCTCCAATATCGCCTTACAATGTGGGATACGACTGTCAGAAGTGAATTAATGCTGCAACAGCTCACAAGCATTCGATAAAGGCTAAGCACATTCTTATAATGTTAATACCTATTTTAACACACAGGTGAGCCCGCCTGACCCCAGCTGGGTATTTCTCAGTGTCCTAGTGGAAGGGGGCATCTGCTACAACAGTGTCATGAGAACACCTGTTCTCACTGTCAAGTGACATTGTAAATAAGAAGCCGGGCAGCATTATCTCCCTAATTGTAAAGAAACTTGTTTGTTTGAGCGATTGGCTGAACAAGAAGTAGGACTGAGTGGACTCTAAAGTTTTACATTGTTTTATTTTTGAATGCAGCTATTTTTTGTACATAATTCTACATTTGTAAGTTAACTTTTCATAATAAAGAGATTGCACTGCAGTACTTGTATTAGGTAAATAGAAAAATACTATTTCTTTTGTTTTGTACAGTGCAAATACAGTAAAAGTAAAACCAGCACCCTCCATTCCATGCTGGTGGAATGGAGAGTGCTGGTTAATCAAATATTCTGGTTAACTAAGAGTTATACTTACCCATGGAATACCAATTTTCAAAGAATTAGAATACAATAAAATGAATAAAGTATAAAATATTAG
Source organism: Gopherus flavomarginatus (assembly GCF_025201925.1). NCBI lineage: Eukaryota > Metazoa > Chordata > Testudines > Testudinidae > Gopherus > Gopherus flavomarginatus. Next base: position 4,023,403 of record NC_066628.1, on the reverse strand, counting down.
ACAGATACTGACTAATCCAGTAGTAGTACTGCACTGCAGAGTGCTTGGTTTCTTGAAACACTTAGGTGTAGACAGGGAAAGTTTTCTATATAGGAGGTTATCTTATGACACTACATATCCTTATGGGCAGCGCATGGTGTACACCCAGATCACTAAAAATACACTGAACACTAAAACTATACTGAACATAATTTAATCTTTCTTTGATGATTCAGAAGGCACTTCAGGATCTTGCAGTATCTCAGGGTTATCATTATCAATATCAATTAATTGTAGATGTAGAAGGGATAGGAGATAGAGTCATTACAGATTCAGCACAATGACATACCCCAGAAGCTGCTTTTTTGAACAAATCCCTGATATCATCTTGCTGACTTGTCTTCTGCCTCTTTTGCATAAAAGTAGAATGCAGAATGTGCAACTGCGTAACCTCCTGGGCGGTATGAGACCCAGTTACTAGAGTGAAGATTTGTACTGGGAGATATCAGAAATGCTGGTTAATGGAGTTTTCTGGACGGTAAAGTACCAAACAACACAGCTTTTACTGTATTTGTAATAAAAAACAAAGTGAGCACTGTACACTTTGTATTTTGTGTTGTAATTGAAATCAATATATTTGAAAAATGTAGAAAACATCCAAAAATATTTAATTAAATGGTATTCTATTATTAACAGTGCAATTAATTGTGTGATTATTTTTATTAATTGTGCAATCATGATTAAGTTTTTTAATCGCTTGGCAGTCCTAATAAAAATGCACAATTAAGAATTCCAAATTAAAAATCACGGTAAAAACCTAGGAAATGCTATCCTAGAAACACAGATGTCATCGCTAAAACTATTAGCAACTACAACCAGGAGTCCTTGTGGCAGTCCTCCTCATTTTTGCTGATACAGGGCTACCACTCTGAAACCTATTAGCAACTATTTACTTATAAATATTTTCAATGGATTATTTACTATTAAAATGTAAATTAAATAGTACAACCATCCATGTGCACAATGGTGCTAAGAGTAATAAAAATAAAAATTTTAAACGTAAACAGTTAAAAGGAGAAAAACGATATTCATATGGGTTACAAGGAAGCGAGTGCCGTTCAGGGAATCACAGCAGCAGATAAGACAAATGTGTGAACTGTTAGGAGACTACACAGACATATAAACTGATAAGAGAGTCTTCCAAACACCCAAAATGTGAGAGACATTTTTTGGGGCATGTACATAAAATAGTCCATTGACTCAAGCAGCACCTTGGTATGTTAGATCAGGTAGAGAGGAGCTGCGCGTCTAGGCACTGGAATGCTCTGTGCCTCTAAGCCAAAAGTGGGCAAACTACAGCCCACGGGCCACATCTGGCCCACGGGACCCTCCTGCCCCGCCCCAGAGCTCCTGGCCCGGGAGGATAGCCACCGGCCCCTCCCCTGCTGTTTCCCCTCTCCCGCAGCCTCTAGTAAAGTGCTCTGTTTCTTACAATCTGTAACTGCTACCAGCAGCACATTCCTGCACGGAGCACTTTAATACAAGTGCTCAACACCCCCACCCCCCGACCAGTCAATTTGCACCCCCTGTTCAGACCCGGGCTACTCCCCTGTTCCGATTCACGCCTTCTGTCACTTTTTAACCCCTGTCAAAAGCAGTCAGCAGAACCCTACGGCTAATAAGGGCAGTGGCTTCCGCAGATGACCTGACGTTGCTCAGTGTGCCGTAAGCAGCACATTCCTATGGAGAGCACTTTTCACCTCTTATTACACTACACTCCTCATGCAATTTTGGAAACCCGATGTGGCCCTCGGACCTGGGAGAGAAGGGACCAGTAGGAGCCTAGAGAGTGGAATGCGCCAGGTTCGGGGGGTGGGGGGAATTGAACCAGCACCCCAAGCTCGGGAGGCCACCTAAAATGTCTGTAACTGGGGTGGAGTGGAATGGGGTGGGGTTCAGGCAAACATGATGTGCCTCAGATTTCTCTAGACAGGCCTGTAGGGTGCATGAATATGTGTCAGGAGAAGGAGATGAGACCTGATTTCATATTCTTGCAACTGCACCCATTTTTTCCTTAACTGTGGCCTCACAGCAGGTAGGAATTTCCTCCCTACAGGGAGTGTAGGGGGACTGTCTCTCCCTGTGTGTCTCTGCAGCGCCCGGCAGCTGGGACAGGGACTGTCTTTCATTGTGTGTCTGTGCAGTGCCTGCTACAGGCCCAGATCAACCAAGGTATTTGGGCTCCTGACGTGTATTGACATGGCTGGAGGGATTTGAGGTCAGACTCCTCCCCATGGAAAAAAGAAACAAGGTGAAATCCCCCACTAAAAGGAGCAAAGACTCCTGTGGCACCCTACAGACTAACAGACCTTTTGGAGCATGAACTTTCCTGGGTGAATATCCACTTCATCAGATGCATCTGACGAAGTGGGTATTCACCCACGAAAGCTCATGCTCCAAAACGTCTGTTAGTCTATAAGGTGCCACAGGATTCTTTGCTGCTTTTACAGATCCAGACTAACACGGCTACCCCTCTGATACTTCCCACTAAAAGGGTGACACTGTGTGACGGCTTCCAGCGCGTTTCCTTCTAGCCGCTGTATTTGGGGGAAGAAGTGAATCAAGTTACAACGTTCCCGGCCGCTCCGGGCAGGGCCCACACGCGGCACAGGCAGGTAGACTGCGGCTGGCCCGTGGCAGGTGGCTCGAGCCCGCGTGGCTCAGGCTAGGGGCTGACTGCGGGGCAGATGTTGGGGTCGGGCCGCAAACGTCTCACAAGAAGCGTCTCCATCGCCCTGTGCCGGCTGGGCCCGGGCAGCGGGTGCTGGGTCTCCGGAAGCAGTTTGTTCGGTAAGGCCACCGGCCGATCCCGGGCAGCCGAAGGGCGATGCTCGTGCAGACGGCGGCAGCTGGGAGGAGATTTGCACAGGGGGGGGGGGTCTGGGGAGGAGCGTTGCGCGGCGCTGAGTGGCGGAGCGGTCCAGGGGCGGGGCGCTGAGCGGTCCAGGGGCGGGGCGCTGAGCGTTGCGCGGCGCTGAGTGGCGGAGCGGTTACAGGGGGCGGGGCGCTGAGCGGTCCAGGGGCGGGGCGCTGAGCGTTGCGCGGCGCTGAGTGGCGGAGCGGTCCAGGGGGCGGGGCGCTGAGCGGTCCAGGGGCGGGGCGCTGAGCGTTGCGCGGCGCTGAGTGGCGGAGCGGTCCAGGGGGCGGGGCGCTGAGTAGCAGGCGAGGCCGGTTCATACAGATGCTCCGCTGAGCTCAGAGCTAGCAGCTGAGTCTGGGTGGGAGCGCGGCTCGTTTCTCCCCGTGTCCGGTCCCCGCGATCCCGGCCCGGCCCCGCACGTGCCGCCCGGCCGGAGCCCGCGGGACGCTCGGTAAGAGGCGTCGCCGCCCGGGCCAGACCGAAGGACAGAACGGGCCGGGTGCGGGGAGAAGGGGTGTGTGCGCGTGTGCGTGTGCCCGTGTGTGTGCGCGTGTGCGTGTGCCCGTGCGAGTGCGTGCGTGTGTGTGTGCGCGCGCGTTTGTGCGTGTGTGCGCGTGCGTGTGTGTGCGCGTGCGCGTGTGAGCGTGTGCGTGTGTGAGCGTGTGCGTGTCTGTGCGCGTGTGTGTGCGCGTGCGTGTGCGTGTGCGTGTGTGCGCGTGTGCGCGTGTGCATGTGTGCGTGTGTGCGTGTGTGCATGTGTGCGTGTGCGTGTGTGCGCGTGTGCATGTGTGCGTGTGCGTGTGTGTGCGTGTGTGTGCATGTGAGCGTGTGCGTGTGTGCGCGTGTGCGTGTGTGCGCATGTGCGCGCGCGTGTGCGTGTGTGTGTGAGTGTGCATGTGGGTGTGCGTGTGCGTGTGTGCGCGTGTGAGCGTGTGCGTGTGTGCGCGTGTGCGTGTGTGCGCATGTGCGCGCGTGTGTGCGTGTGTGCGTGTGCGAGTGTGCGTGTGTGCGAGTGTGCGAGTGTGCGCGTGCGTGTGTGCGCGTGTGTGCGTGTGTGTGCGAGTGTGCCTGTGTGTGCGTGTGTGTGCGTGTGTGTGCGCGAGTGTGTGAGTGTGCGTGTGTGTGCGCGAGTGTGCGTGTGCGTGCGTGTGTGCGAATGTGCGTGTGTGTGCGAGTGGGCGTGTGTGCGTGCGCGCGTGTGTGCGTGTGTGCGCGAGTGTGCGAGTGTGCGTGTGTGCGAGTGTGTGTGTGTGTGCGAGTGTGCGTGTGTGCGTGTGTGTGCGCGAGTGTGCGTGTGTGTGCGAGTGGGTGTGTGCGCGTGTGTGCGTGTGTGCGCGTGTGTGCGTGTGTGCGCGAGTGAGCGTGTGTGAGCGTGTGCGTGTGTGTGCGTGTGCGTGTGCGAGTGTGCGTGTGTGTGCGCGAGTGTGTGAGTGTGCGTGTGTGTGCGTGTGTGTGCGCGAGTGTGCGTGTGCGTGTGTGCGTGTGTGCGTGTGTGTGCGAGTGGGCGTGTGTGCGCGTGTGCGCGTGTGCGCGAGTGTGCGAGAGTGTGCGTGTGTGTGCGTGTGTGCGCGTGTGCGTGTGTGTGCACGCGTGCGTGTGTGCGAGTTTGCGTGTGTGTGCGAGTGTGCGTGTGCGTGTGTGTGCGAGTGTGCGTGTGTGCGTGCGCGTGCGTGTGCGAATGTGCGCGTGCGTGTGCGTGTATGCGTGTGTGCGCGTGTGCGTGTTCGTGTACGCGTGTGTGTGCGCGTGTGTGAGTGTGCGTGTGTGTGCGAGTGTGCGTGTGCGTGTGTGTGCGTGTGTGTGCGAGTGTGCGTGTGTGTGCGAGTGTGTGTGTGCGAGTGTGTGCGCGTGTGTCCGTGTGCTCGTGTGCGCCTGCGTGTGCGTGTATTCGTGTGTGCGCGTGTGCGTGTATGCGTGTGTGTCCGTGTGTGTGCGAGTGTGCGTTTGTGTGCGGTTGTGCGTGTGCGTGTGTGTGCGAGTGTGTGCGAGTGTGCGTGTTTGTGCGAGTGTGCGTGTGTGTGCGAGTGGGCGTGTGCGCGTGTGCGCGCGTGTGCGTGTGTGCACGAGTGTGCGTGTGTGAGCGTGTGCGTGTGTGTGCGTGTGTGTGCGTCTGTGTGTGCGTGTGCGTGTGTGCGAGTGTGTGTGTGTGCGAGTGTGCGTGTGCGTGTGTGTGCGTGTGTGTGCGTGTGTGTGCGAGTGGGCGTGTGTGCGCGTGAGCGAGTGTGCGTGTGTATGCGTGTGCGCGAGTGTGCGTGTGTGTGCGAGTGGGCGTGTGTGCGAGTGTGCGAGTGTGCGTGTGTGTACAAGTGTGCATGTGCGTTTGTGTGCATGTGTGCGTGTGTGTGCGAGTGTGTGCGTGCGCGTGTGCGTGTGCGTGTATGCGTGTGTGTGCGCGAGTGTGTGTGCGAGTGTGCGTGTGCGTGTATGCGTGTTTGTG